>NC_136003.1:26611384-26648884 GCF_048128805.1 Centroberyx gerrardi
TGTGCGCATGTGCGTCTGTGTGTAAGTGCGTGCCTGTGTGTGCATGGATGGCTTGTTTGCTGCTGTCCATCACAAACACAAAGGTATGGCTGGGAAATTGCTTCACGTGTCGGCATGCTGAATGCGTATGTTAGGCTATGCTGTGTCTTGCGTGCTGGTTTGCTGTGTGCCGTTTTTATGTATGTGTTTACCTGTGTGTGTGTGTGTGTGAGAGAGAGAGAGAGATAGAGATTGCTGGAGATAGAAAGAGGGAGAGAGAGAGAGAGAGGGAGAGAGAGGTAGATAGAGAGGGAGAGAGACTACCCAGAGAATGGAAACAGTGCACGGTGAGGGAGTTTTAACGATGCAGGATGCATGACAAGTCCCAGCCTCTTCCTGACACCGCTATGGAAGCCTGCTTGGCCAAACCTCCTTAATGCCTTGGTGTCTTACCTGTGCAGCCTGAGACGTGCTGTGTGTTGTGCTGGATAGTCCAGCTCACTCGCTCGCATCCTGAGATGACAGTGATGGGCTGAAGGCGCTGGGTTACTGAGGTTGGGTGAGCGACACGGAGTGACACAATGTCGCTCACAGTCTGTGTTAGTTGTGTGTGCTGATTACTGCTATGTATGCAACTCTGATCACACACACACACACACACACACACTGAGTGAGGGTACGATGAGTAGCATAAGAAGCAGACAGACACAGACAGATATGAACCGTCAGCTTTTCCAGTGACCAGTTCTTCACTGGGACGCTGAAGCTTCTTGTCGTGTCTTTGTGGGACAGTTGCCATGACCCGTTCACACTGCGAACGACTTGGCTGACGCATCGCTCTTCTCTGTCTGATTGTAGGCGGTGCAAGAGACTCCGATCGCATCTGTGTAGAGGTCTGCAGCTACAACGTTTTGTACCAGCGAATTGTGTATTTTTCTCTGCTTTGGTGTTGCCTTTCATAATGTTACATCGTTTTGATGAGCGGCAAGCTAGCAAGCGCTAATTAGGAAGCATTAATCGAAAATAAACAGAAATAAACTCTGTAATATAAGTTCAGGGCTTCCCATCGAACCCAGCGATGGATGCATTTGGAGACATTTATTCCTGGAGTCTTTCAAATAAAAGTTGTAGAGAACCTTGAGAAGCTTTGGCTGTAATCAACTTCTCATTCATTTTGCTCTTACCAGGCAGAACTATTTATAAAAAAATCACATCGGTAGGGAAACAAGGAAGCGCAGAAATCTGATTTGACTTTTCTCAGCCGACAATTGGCCAAGGAAATGAATGGACTTCTGTTGACTTGTTGATTGCGTTTCTCACACAGTGTGACTACATGGTAACACCAACAGAGGAGGGGAAGGGGAAAAACAGGGGAATTTACTGTGTGTGTGTGTGTGTGTGTGTGTGTGCGTGTGTGTGTGTGCATTTACCAGCACACAGAATCTGATGTAACTGTCCTTTGTGCTAGCTTGGATGTTAGCGGAAAGAGTTGGTGTGTGAGAGCAAGCATCTGCCATCACTGATGTTTGGTTGGATTGAACCCAGAAACCCCCCCATACACACGCACACAGACACACACACACACACACACACACACACCTCCCCCGAATTATACTTCGGCTTACACCTAGTTCACAACATTGCTACCTTGATATTTTGTGTGAATGTGTGTGTGTGTTTGTTCATTCAGTCAGTCAGTCACGCTGGGCAGTAGAGATGGATGGATGAAAAAGAAGAGGAGAGAAACAAGCAGAGATAGAAAGATGTGAAGAGAGCCTAAAGAGAGAGTCATGGACTGAGTTAAAAAGGATCGGGGCGGGGGGGGGGGGGGGGAGTGATTAGAAAAATGTGTGTGTAATTATCAGTTTTTAGGAAAGGAGAGGGAGATCAATGTAGAAAGAGGAGTGGGGGAGGCGGGGCCATCAAGATGGAAAAATGAAAAAATGAAGAAAAGCCAGCGATGGGAGAAAAGGAGCGGGATGAACAGATGGAGTGGGCTGGGACTATTTTGGTGTGCGGTGGGATTACCAGCATGTGGTTACAGTATGTTACAGCTGACACGGTATATATACCTCTCTGACTCACTGACTGACTGACTGACTGACTGGTTGGCTGGTCCTTCCATTCATAAAAAAGCCTCTTAAGCTGGGCACACACTACACAACTGAATAGTCTGGCATTCACAGGATTTTTTTTGTCTTTTTGCGACGCACTTGACAACAGACAAACACTGCGAACACACACTTGATGATGAGTCGATTTGGGGATCACACACTATCTGAGTCCTAACGCTACTACAACATGCAACCAAAACAAACATGGAGGTGTCGCATTTTTCTTTCTACACTTCAGGTAATTTTTTAATTCTCAACTCTCACTGACTTTTGCCGGTCTGAGTTCAGATTTGAGTTGCTGACCAGCCCACACTACAGGAGCATGTCAAGACTTGTCCAGATTCGAGCTGTAAAAATCAACCATTTTTGAAATAATCATAAATAGTTTGTCCCAATTGGATCAGGAGGCAAGAGATTAAAGTCCTGAACCCTCACACACTACAAGATCAGCTGTATGACCGCTCCAAACTAATTTTGACTCGATCTGATGGTGAAAATCAGTCATGGTGCCAGATTGTGGCATACTTGGCTTTGAAAGTCATGTAGTGTGTCCTTAGCCTAACAGACCCACAGGTAGACCATGAGCGTCTGTTGCTGAGAGACTGACTCATGGACAGGATGGGATAAAATGACCCCATTGATGTAAAGACCTGTTAACTACCTGAACAGTCGCTCGGTAACAACTTGCTGACTGACTGCAGGACATTACTGAATGAATCACTCCTTTCTCTGTTCACGGCTTGCACACAGAGCAGTGTCACTCCCACTCACTGAAACATTTGGTGACCAATTCACCAAGTGAGCGGGACGCCCAATGATCCATCCACTGACAGCTCGACAGACTCGTGTTTGGATGAATCCGGACCGTAGCGGCTGCCTGTAGTTAGACCATCAGACATGCTGTACGCAGTCGTTAATGTGGCTTGTGCTGACAGTGTCAGGGTTACAGGTTTGATTCCCAGGGGGGCCAATCATCTTAAAAATATGTGCGCTTATGGATGAAAGCATCCACCAAATGGCATATAGTTCTACCACGATAGCTCTATCATATACAGTATAATAGTTTAGTTTTATCAGAGACAATTGAGTTGTTAATGTTGCAGTCTCCCAACTTCATACCATCATGTTTGTTTGTTGGAACTATTTTTTCAGGTCAGTCAGTCGTAGGTTAGATACTTAATCCCTCTATACTTGTACGCTATCAAACTTCAACACAGTGTGCAGCACTTGAGAAAATAATTTCCTACAATCCATGTCTGTTCTTTATTGAGCAGTATCTAATTAATAAAATTCAGTCAAAGCTGACAATTTTACTTCATGAATCTTCACACCTTAGCTGTGAATTTTCAGCTGCCAGAATGCTCTTCACATATTAAGACAGATCGATGCCTCACATAGAAACGGCGTGGAGTTGCAACCCCAGAGGAAAGAGGAAGGGAAGGAGCATTTTAGTGTTTTAAGACAAGTGGATTTCAATGGCCATGCATTCGTTTTTATAACAAAATATGTGACAGAGGAGAAGACAAAGATGTTACAGCGACATTGATGTTGATGTAGGGAGTCTCCTTATATCTTGTGTGCCTTCTCCCTCTTTACAGTCGAGTGCTTCTCCTCTGTTTCTACCTGTGTGGGACTGGACATGACATTCCATTTGTCTTTGGGCTCCACATGTGAAGGATCCTTATTCTCCTCTGTAGATGACTAATCGTGTGCCATTACATGGACGGCTTTGCATGCATACATTGCTCTCTGGCGTAGACCAACCCAAGCAAGTTTCCCTGCATCCAGTTCTAGCTGTTGCTGAGGCAACAAGCAGCACCATCATATATAGCATCTCTCACTGAGGTTCTGGTAGAGCTTGCTGTCAAACATACAGTACAGTGGAGCATAGCAAAACACCATTTTAACTTACTCATCCACTGTAGGGTCTGCAGCACAAATTACCACTAGTGGCGGCTGGGGTTCGACCGATAAGGGTTTTTGAAGGCCCGATATTCTGGGATTGAAGCTGCCAATGACCAATATTTTGTGCAGATATGCGATATCTTTATATTTGACCTTTCCAAAAAATCGAAATTATTTTTGTCAGGGTGGAAAAGCCTCTGAAACAGCATTTAGACCACAGGACACTAAAATTCTCCATTGAAATCCAGGATAACAACAACAACAACTACTACAATAATAATAATAATACAAAAAACATATTCATGCTCACATTCACTGTGGAATCAGATCAAAATGTCACATAAAAATCAATTCCAGATAAGCGCTTCCCATAGACAACCAGTGCCTTATTGATCAGTTAAACAAGAAATATTGTAATCAAACAAACTGCATCATCTCCATCATCTCCAGTGGGCGACAATGACTGACCTGGATCCAATTTTTAATAAACAGCAAATATCGACCTGATAATATCGACAAACCAGAATATCGGTCTAACCCTTGTGCTGGTGGTGATGTCATCAGAGGAGGACAGGAGGAAGTGGGGCGCAGCCAGCGGGGGGGGGGCGGGGTGAAGCAGCGGGGGGGGGGGCGGGGTGAGGTGAGACCAGCCAGGTAAATGTATTTATTTATGCGTTTCAAAGCTTGATTTGAGCAGCTCTCTGACCCCCCTCCCACCCCTCGCCTCCGCGGATTAAGGCTCCCTCCTGCTGCAGCGGGTGAATACGAATGTGCAAGGATGTAGATGTTGGCCTCTCTCGCCCTGCTCTCTCTCTCTCTCCCATTCTGTCCTCCTCCTCTTCTGTCTTTCTTTTCTGTCTCTAGTCGTCTCTAACTGTCTCTCTCTCTGTGTTTCCTCTCTAGTGACTATATAATCAAGGAGAAGACAGTGCTTCTGCAGAAAAAAGACAGCGAGGGTTTCGGCTTTGTGCTGAGAGGGGCCAAGGGTAAGGAAACATGAAATAAACACACACACACACACACACTCTCTCTCTCCACTGTGCAATCACACTCGTTTATTCCGATCATATATGATGTACAAGACAACAAGGTAACGTGTCCTCTCCTGTCGTATCGCCTCTCTCTGCGTCTCCAGCTCAGACTCCCATCGAAGAGTTCACCCCCACCCCGGCCTTCCCTGCCCTGCAGTACCTGGAGTCTGTGGACGAGGGGGGCGTGGCCTGGAGAGCCGGTCTCAGGATGGGCGACTTCCTGATAGAGGTGCTGCCACGACTTACCGTTGCATTATGGGGTTGGAAGTAGGGGTCAGGTATTACGTATCCTCACAGGATGAAATCACTGGCAGAATTCCTACGCAGGTCTGGAGAAGTCTAGTAAATGAACTTGGTAATCTCCAGGTCTTGAAAAGTTTGGGAATTGCACAAAAGTCTGTAAAAAGAAAAAATATTGTTGTGCAGTCTTCAAGTTTGATGTCATTGTAGACCCACTGTCTTTTCATATATTGTGATATTTGTTGTCGTAAAGAATAAACGCCGCTATCAGGATACATCAAAATTGACCAAAGTGTTAAATTTCAATAAAGAAAATAAAGAAAATAAGAGTGTGAAATGGAAACGTGTAGGAACTCTAGACTTAAACTACAACTAATATATTCTCTCTATCTTTCTCTATCTATCTGTCTGTAAATATTCTATTGAGTCTGCTTTATTGGCATAATTGCCAAAGTATCTAAATACAACTGAGGAAAGATAATAAAATAAACCACAAGTACATGACAATAAATTCTGTCTCTGTCCTTCCCCCTCCTTCTCTCTTTTTGCCCCTCTCTCTCTGTTCTCTCTCTCTCTCTCCCTCCCTCTCTCTCACTCTGTCTCTGTGTCTCTCGCCCAGGTGAATGGTCAGAACGTGGTGAAGGTTGGTCACCGGCAGGTCGTCAACATGATCCGGCAAGGCGGCAACAGCCTCATGGTCAAGGTTGTCATGGTAACCCGTAACCCCGACATGGAGGAGGGCTCCAGGAAGAAAAGTAAGAGGCGACCGGTCCCAGTGGAGGAACTGGTGGGGATTGTTGGTGGTTAGGGTGATGGACAGGCAGGACGGCAGAGAAGAAGAAAACAGAATCTGCACACTTTCAGGGAAGAAAAGGGGAATGTCCAAACAGAGGCTTATGATGCCAAGATTTAACACATAAAGTGCAAAACAAGAACAATTTCATAAATAAAGTGAATAAAAAGTGTGATCATAAAAAAATGCAAAGCTTAGAGAACAAAGATCTTTCGGTTATAACATGAGAACAAATGATGGGATGTCCAAAATGCCCTTGTTTTCTTTGTGTTTTGCACTTGTGTGTTACTGTACTTTTTACTCACTTTATGTATAAAATTCTTCCTGTTTTGCACATTATGTATTAAAATCAAAAACCAGAAATCAAGGAAAAGGAAAAATGTCCAAACAGACTCTTATGATGCAAAAAAGGAAGAATTTAACACATAAACTGAGTTAAAAGGTGCAAAACAAAGACGTGTCAGTTATACCATTAACAGTTTGTTACAGAAATGTTTTTCTCTTTTAGTATGTTTTGTTTGTTGTTATGGTACAACCAAAACGTTTTTGGTCTCTATACTTGTTTTGTTATTGCACTTTTTTATCCACTTTATGTATTAAATTCTTATTTTTTTGCATCATACGTGGTCATCAAAAGACAGCCTTGTGTTGCAAACAAGAATTGAATACATAATTGAATACAAAAACAAAAACATTGAGAAAACAACAACATTTTGTTATACCATCATCAGTTTGTTGTGATGGTATAACCAAAACATCTTTGTTCTCTATGTTTTACACTTTTATGCAATGTGTTTATGTAAAAAAAACCTCCTTTTAACCATCATGAGCTGAATGTTTGGATATTCTGCTTTTTGTCCTGATTATATGCAGATTCCTGGTATATGAATACTTTAATACCACTTAAATAATAATAATAATTTGGAATTTACGTACCAAAAGTTGACCATCATATCTTTTTAAAGAGTGCAGATGTACAGTACCCCATTTTCTGGATCTTGTTTATGAACAGCTTCACTTGACTGACCACTCTTGTCTCCCCCCCCCCTCCCCCCCCCTCCCTCCCTCCCTCCCCCCCCCCCCCCCCCCCCCCTCCCTCCAGTCCCCCAGCAGAGTAAGAGGCTGAGCACTCCGGCCATCGCCCTGCGCTCCAAATCCATGACTTCGGAGCTGGAGGAGATGGGTAAGAAATGGGTTTAGATAAAGATTTGGGGGGGTTAGAGGGGTTGCAAAGAAGAGGATTAGACAGAGCAGAGAAGCAGACTGATAGGGAGATGTAGACAAAGAAAGTAGAGAGTGCTTTGAAGAAGCAGAAGAAGAGGAGGGAGGGGAGAAAAGTTGTAGGGTGGATATAGAATGAGGTGACGAGGAATGAAAGAAACAGTGTGAAACGGGAGTGTTGGGGGTTGCTAAAGATACTGGAGGTGTGAAGGGGAGTTGAGTTGGGGCTAAATATAGAGAGAAAGAAAGTGGAGAGGTGGAGAGAGAGAGAGACAGCGGTTAAACAGCGATAGAGAGCCGAGGAACGAGAGAGGAAAGGAGAGTGAGCAGGGACTAGAGGAGCAGAAGACAGCAGAAGATGGATGAGAGTCTCAATGCATTTCACTGTTCTTTCAGAGGTTCCACACTGTCACTTCCAGCACCCCCACTACAGGTAACCCCACCCAGAAAAAGTGTCCCCACCCACCCTGTGCTCCCTCTCTCACTGCCCCCCTCCTCCGCCCCCCGCCCCCCCTCTCTGACCCCTTACCCCCCTGCACCCCCACTGCTCCCCAGCCAGCCCACAGCTTTAACCCCGACGCCCAAAGACCAGTCTACCAGCCCTCAGTTCAAGACACACACACACACACGCTGACACTCAGCAAGTGTTTGTTGCCAAGGTAACGCTGCAGGGGGGGGTGGGGTGGGGTGGGGGGCACCTGAGAGGAGGAAGAAGCAGAGAGTTTTCATTCAGCCTCGTTTCCGGGTGCCACAAACATCGTTGCAAATTGTCTGCTCTCAACATATTAGCGTCAATAGACAAGTTGCAGGATTTGGCCTTCTGTTGCCGACATCTTCCCCTAAAAAACATCTACGGTTTATTTAGACCAAATTACACCCGGGCCGAAGCTATTGTTAACACCCACGGCTAAAACTTACGTTTTTGTGATGAGTAATTTATGAGAAAATCAGTTTTGTTCCAGGTCTGTTGCTGTGGTAACAGCGTTATGCGTGGCTATGCTCATACTGTCTCTGTGTGAGGCAAAAGAGGAGGAGCAGAGCGCATGGCGAGGGTCAACGCCCACATCTGCAGACCAGAATGTAGACCAGCGCTTTACATTCGACTGGGTAATCTTCTAAACACTGGCGGTCTTTGGCGGACGCTGTGGCTGCCGCTGCTGTCTGGTTCTGGGCATGCCCAGTGAGCAGCTGCTGATATATGAGCAGATGACATGTGGGGCTGGGAGGGGAAGCTGCGGGTCTCCCTGAGCTGGTCTCAGATCAGCACTCCAGACCTCCCTGGTACCGCTTGTCCTTACAAACACTGACTGACACTCCCACACCCCAATTCAATGTCCTGCCCCGCTGCTGTTAGCCAAAATACGACAGGGGCTAAACTGAGTGTAGAGATCAGCCCTTTGCTCCGTTCCCCCTCATCTCCTCCCCTCACCTGCCCTCTCTCTGTGGTCTGACTCCACCTGACCAGCACAGCATGAGCACCCAGTCCAAAACACAGGTATCAGTTCCCTAAAACCCCCACCCACCCCCTACCACCACCTGCAAACCAGTGCTCACTATATATTATATATTATTACCCCACACAACTACCAGTGGCACTAGATCTGTATTATCTCATACAATAGCAACAGTAATATGTACTAACTGAGCAAATGTAAAGCGACCACTGCAGAGAAGATTGGCAGCCTCTACACTGCATTTTACATCGTCTGACACTGGGTTGGATTTGGCGGGAAATCTGCTGTATTACTTTATGGCACAAAGGGAGATTGCTTTATGGCACAAAACAGGAAGAGGACGCTGTTCTTCAAGCGCAAACAGAGCAAGTAGCAACAAACTGAGTAGGGCTCTTTGCAGGAACAGGAACCAATGGGGTTTATGGGAAATGTAGTCTTAATTGTAAGAAGCACTAGCACTAACAATACCACTGGCGTGAGATAGAGGCTACCGATCGTCTCGACCGTGGTCTTATTTGTTTACAGTATTAATACCAAGGAATCACAATTAATTTGACGTGATATATTGATGTTTAAAAATGCTGCATTGTAGCCTTTAATAAACAAGACATAAACAGAAGTAAATCATTTTATCCTTTTTAATGACTTCAGTTTGACTCACTGTAGAGAGTGAAAAAGCCGAGCGTGCGTATTAAATATCCTAACTCCGTTGAGGCGTAGGTGCCCGAGTTGCAGTGAGACACATTATAACTTAGATCCTCTCTGCCTGCGCCTCCTTGCGAGTCAAGGTGAGAGGAGCACAATGTGTGATGAAGCCATGTCAGCCCCTGCCATATGCTTATTCTAATGCATTAGAATTCATTTAGCTGTGACGCCTATTAAACTATCTCACCTCTGTGATTGGTGCAGTGTCCCAGTTCACCTAGAAGTCACGCTGCAAGATAACAAGGACATTAAAATGGAAATCTTCCTGCAACGCACCCGAATCCTTGTTTTTCACGACGCTATTTCAAGCAAGTGTTGATTAAATATGTTTGGACACAATCTTATAATAATAACGCCTTATTTTTGCATCTACCTCATGCAGATACTGAGTCTAAATTAAGGTATACTGCAGAATAGTAGTAAGTGAGAGATGAAATTACCGCAAGTTCACAACCCTTTCATGCTCGATTTAACTACCGGATATTACTCAATTAAATAAAGCTCAATAAACTACACGTTATCAAAAATAACTGCTTGAGTATGGCAGAAAACCCTATCCCTGTTCAGTCTACACACACCAATGGACACACACCAATGGGTGCATACACTGAATGGTCACCTTTAATCCCTCCTGTGTACTTGTCCCGTTGCGGTCCAATGTTTTAACTCCCTAACTCTGTCTTTCCTCTGTCCTCTCCTCTATCTTCACCTTAACGCTGGCTGGATCTTAACAACGTAACAGTGGAGAGAGGTGGGAGTCATCTTCAGGCTAATTCCACATATGTGTGTGTGTGTGTGTGTTCAAGTGTGTTAAGAGTGAGCGAAAGCAAGCAGCCTGTGTGTGTACGGCGTATTTACCGTAACGTAACATGTGCATGCCCCGGCTGTCTTAACGTGTGGGTGTGCTGTACGTTCTCCTACATCTTAGACGGAGCAGCCTGGCGAGGTGACTCAGTTTGTTAGGCCCCGGGGAATATGATTAGTATTCACTGTAACAACGCTATCGCAGTTTCACTCCTGCCAAAACTTAAGTCTCCTTTTGTCCTCTTTCCAGCTGCTACCCCTTGGAAAAAAAAATCAGGTATGCTCTGCTGCACTCTCGCTTAACGCACTGTGTTTGTGTCCGTCCAAAATGACTTAACCACTTGTGCTTCGGCCACTCACTGGGTCTATTCTGCGTTTCTTCCTTTTAGAATTCGAGTCTTCACAAGTTACAGAGAAGAAGAGGACAGTCTATCAGATGGCTTTGAGTAAGGGAGCTCATGTTGTTGTATGTTGCCCCTGTCAGTGGGTGTTGATCCTGAACCTCTTCCCCTCTTTCTCGCCCACCTTCCGTCACCTCTGTCGCTTTCACTCATGTTTTCCTGAATTTTGTTCTCGCGGCCCATTCTCCTGTTTCATTGCCCTCTACCCCTCTTCCTCTTGTCTCTCCCTCTCCCTCTCTCCCTCTCGCTCTCTCTCGCTCTCTCAGATAAACTTGATGAAATTCTTGCAGCAGCTCAGCAGACAATCAGCACCAACGAGGGGCCGGGGGCGCGGGGTCAGGTGGCAAAAAGAGACAGGGGACGAAGTTTCTACGGCAACGAGGTGCGTGTCATCCCTGAAATATTTGTGTGTGTGTGTTGACTGGTGACTGTCAGGTGACTGGTGACTGAGGAACGGTTGACTAGTATGATCCCCCATTGGGAAATTGGGTTGTAATAGGATACAGCAAAGAGGAAGCTGGACTCACCAACGTTAGCCTCTCTTGTCCCTTTGGTATTCTTTGGTATAAAACATGCTGTGTGCAGTTTACTGACGTCAGGTTATATGATTTCTGGGTATGAAAGTCCTTAAATTTCAAACGGTTACCTTTCGCTGCCATTTGGAGCTGCCAAAGTGCAGTTTCCTGGTGCAGCTTTAAGTGGAAATATATAGTATGAATGAAAAGTATTAAACTATATATAGTGCAAATGCATGTGTGTAGGATGTGCAAAATAACAGCAGTTGAACATACTATAGATTAAAAAAACTGAATGAAAAATATATGTACAATGTGAAAATAGGCAAAAAAAAATGTAAATAAATGCAGCGTGACAATAAATGATTTTTTTATGAGGAAGAATTATTACAAAAATAAATGTCAAGATATATGCTATACATACCAAATGAAAAAAAAAGAGAATATGACAAATATGGCAACGCCTCCACATTCAGGTACACTGTGTTCAAACCCACCCACAAGTAGGATTCATTTCCAACACTCAAACTGCTCAAATAAACTCCCCCCACCCTCATATGACCGAATCCCTTTTTCTGCACAAATAGCCTCAATATGGCTTATTTGCATTGCAATGCATTGACTGTATTATTAGTTCGCCTTTTCTTTTCCTCTGTTTCATTTCCAACCGCCCCTCCTTTTCGCCAGCCGAACTACGCGGATCAGTCGGGGATGGGGATGATGTCGTCGGGGCCGGGCCTCGGCTACGACCGTAGCCAGTACGCCTCGGGCCACGCCCCTCAGCACGGTATGCTGCGGCAGAAGTCCATCGGTGAGGCTGTCTGTTTTCCGTCTGCCCCTCCGTGCGCCTGTCTGTCTGTCCTCTCGACCAGTAGCGGTCCATACTGTGCCGACCCGTCTGTCTGTGGCCAACAATGTCTGTCCGAGTCCGCAGAGCACCGTACTTTGTATTGTATTTGTAGCTCACCGTATGCTGTGCACCTGTTCAGAGTTACCTGTGCTGTACTGTCTAGATAAGAAGTTTGTCTGTCTTATACTCACCCTACTACTATTTATTATAGACAGTAGTGTCATTAATCTCCTTGCCTTACTCTGCTGGCTTAATTTCTGGTTTGTTGCTTACTAAGGCTTTGCTAACTCACACTGAAGTAGTTACTTGCTCTCCAGAGATCAACAAAACAAAAGCTGTTGTGTGACGCTGTTCAGCTGCTAAGTGTTTGTGGAACTGTTCAATAAAGTACTAACAGACTTACATACTAACAGACAGAATTGAGGACAGACTGGCTGGCAGGTAGATGGGCAGGCAGATTTAGACAGACACTCTCAGATATCACCCTCAACTTTTTTTCTTGCTGCACCCTCTTCCCCAAAACAACTTTCCCCCTTTCCCTCATCCATCTCCCTCTCCTGCTCTCCCTCTACTCCCTCTGTATCCCTGTCTGCCTTTCGTTCAGACCCTTATTTGCCTTTTTCATCCCTATCTGTTTTCTCCCCGTTTGTGAACGCTGTACTGTAGGGGTGCCCGAGGAGGAGAAGCAGTTCCTGCATCCTCCGGCCATGAAGTTTGCCCGCAGTCTGTCGGTGCCCGGCCCGGACGACATCCCCCCTCCCCCCACCACCGCTCCGCCAGACCCTCCGTTCTCCTCCGCCCCTCCGCTGGGCTGGAGAGGCAAGTCGTCCCAGCAGCCCTCCGTCTCCGTGTCCCAGTCCACCTCCACCTCTGCGCACTACCAGCTCTACTCGCAGTCCGTGCACTTCACCCACGGGGGCAGGGAGAGGGCGGGGGGTCCCAGCACCGGCCCCGGGGGTGGAGGGGTGGACCACGCGGCCCCGTACGCACACGCAGCCGCCCACACAGCTCAGAGCAGGACGGCCTCTCGGAAGGTCAGCTACCCGGGCGAGCCTGTTGGAGCCGGCGTAGCGGCTGGCGGAGGGGGCAAGGCAGCGGGTCTGAGGAGAGGCTACAGCACCGCCGTCCCCCCCTCCAGCATCGCCACAGTAATCCCCCAGCAGCAACAGACTACCCAGAGCCAACCGCAGCGGGGAGACCGCAGCGCAGCTGGGGCCGGAGCAGGGGTTCCTAAAGGAGGGGCCCGGAGAGGTAAGGGCCCGTTGGTGAAGCAGTCCAAGGTGGAGGACCTGCGTGTGGGCCAGGGGACGCTGGGGGGCAAGGGATCGGTGGAGAAGAGCTCCATCCCCATTCCCACGATCATTGTCAAGGCCCCCTCTACCAGCAGCAGCGGTCGCAGCAGCCAGGGCAGCAGTGTGGAGGCCGAGCCTCCTCCCTCGGGGGAGACAGACGGAATCAAAACGCCCCACGCACCTCCTCCCACTACTGCGGCTCCACAGCCCCCCGCCCCACCCTCCATCCCGGCCCCTCCGCCCCCGTCCTTGCCTTCTATCCGAGCCCAGGATAACCTGGACTATACCAGCCAGTTCGGGGCCGCCATTGTTGGCGCCGCCCGCCGAGACAGAGAACGCTTCCATGAAGCCCGGAGAAAGAGTGCCTCCTTTTTCATGTCTGCGGAGGAGGATGTGGGTCTCGTGGGAGCTGGAGGAGTGAGTGGTGGAGGAGCAACAAGGACTCAGGTCTCACAGCAACAGCTTAGCGCCCAGCCTGAAAGCTCCTCCACGCGGCTGCGGCCGTCCAAGTCCATCGACGAGGGCATGTTCTCTGGGGACACCTTCATCCACCACACCCGCAGTATGCCTCCGGCCTTCGGCCTGCCTGAGTACTCCTCTACCGCCGCGGACTATCAGCCCAAGTCTGTGCCTGCTGAGTTCTACGCAGCAGCAGGCAGGCAGCCAGCGCCCACCACCACCTTCATCCACCCTCTAACAGGGAAAGTGCTGGACCCCACGTCACCGCTGGGCCTGGCCCTGGCTGCCAGGGAACGCGCTCTGAAGGATGACGGACGGTTGAGGAGGGGAACTGAGCACCACTTCACCCGCCAAATGTCCAGCGTCGTGTTCCCTTCGTCGACTGTCACCTCTCAGCCGGTGTCGTCCGCTGCCCAGTCCTCCAGCTCCTCCTACCTGGTCACCTCCTCCTCTCTGGCTGCCACCACGCCCAGTGTTGGCCGCCCGCCCTCACCCAGAATTCTCAGAGGGGCTGGGGGCGTTTGGGGTGAGGACGGCAGTGGAGGAGAGAGGGAGCGGGAGGGAGGGGCCCGAGAGGGGCTGAGAGTTCGCTTCTCTGAGGACCAAACGGTCCACACGCACCACTACCAGGCCCAGCCCTATCAGCCAACCTACAAGGAGAGGGAGCGGGAGAGGTCGAGAGACAGGGAGAGGGAGAGGTCGAGAGAAAGGGAGAGGGACAAAGAGAGAGAGGGGTACTTGAGGAGAGCGGAGCAGGCTGCAGCTAACGCAGCTGCTGCTGATAGTGCTGCTCAGCAAGCGTCCCAAACCTCTCAGCAGCCTCGGAGGCCCTCTTTCCTCAGGATGGAAAGTGAAGCCGGTGCCTACATCCTGTCCCTCACCCCTCCCTCTCCTCCAGCCACCAGTACCCAACAGGGGGGAAGCGGTACTGGGAGCGGCCTGATGGTCCTCCCTCCCCCTGCCCCCTCAGTCGACGCAGACGACGAGTTTGTTTTTGCGGACCCTCTCCCCCCTCCCTTAGAGTTTGCTAACAGCTTTGACAGAGGACTCGGGGGAATGTCAGGGTACACACAACGCGGGATGATCGCCAACAGCCTGGCCTCCCGCCAACAGCAGCCCCCGCCTCCCCCACCTCCCCCTCCTCCTCCACCGCCTCCACCGCCTCCACCCCCCCAAAAAGAACCTTTCATAAGCGGGTTTCCTGCTCACACACCCCTGCCCTCGCCCCAGGCAGGGGACTCCACCGCTTCCAGCCTCACGTCTTATGACAGCGAGGTGGCTAACTTGACCCAGTCTGCTCCCTCCCCCTCCCAGACGTCGCCCAACCCTCTGCCCCCTCCCTCGCCCTCTACCCTCCAGCCCACCATAGCGGGACCGCCGCCTCCCCCGTCGGTCTCGCCGCCGCCTCCGCCCGGCTCTTTTCACAGACCTTTCTCCATGTCCCACCCCCACCACCTGTACAACAGCACCCACATCCCTGGGCGCTCCTCCCCAACACCTCCCCCTCACACCGTCGCGCCTCCTCCGGCCTACCGCGGCCCCCCGATGCCCTCCTCCACCGCTGCCACCTCTGCTCCACTTAGGGGCACCGCCTCCCTCGCCACGACCGCTAGCTGTGCCACCGCAACCACCACTGCTGCCACCACCACAAGCACCTCCGCTCAGCTCCACCAGGAGCGAATGCACGCCATACACGCCACGCATGCCGCCTCATCCGCCGGCGTCACGAGCAGCCGCAGGATGGGGGAGCACCACCGTCCTCCCCCCGCTGCCAAGACAGGAGAGTCCCAGGAGACGGTGGTGGACTCTGGGATTGAAGAGCTGGACAGTCGCAGCAGCAGCGACCACCATCTGGACAGCATCCTGGCTCTGAGCGGAGCCGGGGTCAGAGATAGGCTGGACCGAGGGGAGAGGGTCAGCGGGAGCGGAGGGGGAGGTGGGACGGGGGAAACGGAGAGGGGAGGAGATTTACTAGAATCTTACATGAGCTACCTGGACGGACAAACTTTTGAGATGCAGAATGCCACAGCGGCAGCCTCCACTTACCCAAAATCCAACAGGTTCAGAGAGGGAGGTCGCGCCGGAGATCTACGCAGACAGACCAGCACCGCCCCCGCCTCCTTCCACTCCCACCGACGGAGGGAAGAGCAGGAAGAGGAGGAAGTCGATGAGGGAGAGGCGGAGGACGAGGGCCAGGATAGTTACGGGATGAGGGACACGCAGAATTTGGGACGTCCCACGTCTCCGTACTTCGATCGCCCGCGCACCCCTGAGATGAAGCCTCTGTGGGGCGAGGGGCAGATGGCCGGTGAAGGACAGTCAGGGACATTTCTGGAGGGGAGGAAGATTTACCCCCCTGCCTCCAGTATGAAGCCCAGCATCATCAATGAGCTGAGCAGCAAACTGCAGCAAAGAGGCAAGGACACCTGGAGCAGCCAGAGACCGCTGAGCAGACACAGGTACGCCTCAGTACGAGTTTTGATTTTGTGTTTTTCAGTGTCACAGCATGGGCGAGGTCTACTGTTGATCCTGTGCATGTCGATGTAGGGAATCGTCATGCTACTCTATGTTCATGCTAGTTTTACCTGTGTGAACACATCGATGTGCCACCTCTAAGTTCCCTACTTGTCGTGACTGATGTTCAAGCCTTCTGTGATTAACAGCGTACTGTCTGGCTGTGTCTTGTGTAAGTGTTCTGTCTATACTGTGTAAAACCTCTCCTTTTTTATGTCCCTGGCTTTTTTCCATGTGTCTCTCTCAGAAGCAGAAACAGGTAATAGAGCTACTTCCACACTCCCTTCTTCGTCTCACTTTCTGTCAGGATGAACATAAAACTTTGACACCGGGTTGAATTTACAGCCTGTTGTGCGACAGTAGAGAAGGAGAGGAAACCATGTTTAACTCGGCACATCTCTAAGAGTGTTGATTTATACAGGCTTTCTGTCTGGTGGTATGATCAAGTTGTTAACAGTATAAAATCATTTTAATCCAGTGGTGTTCAGAAATAGCTGGTAAATGAGTACAGAGTGAAACAGAGTGTTTTATTACCATCTCCCTTGATGTGTGTGCATGTATATCATCGTTCTTTTCTGCTATAAAACCATTTCTCTTTTTCTCCATCCATAGGTTTTCGGAAGACTCAGCCTCGGCTCTAAGCCCCCCCTCAGTTCGCTCCCAGTCTCCCTCCCCGGTCTCGTTGTCCCAGCCAGCGCTGTCCCCGTCCCCGACCCCTGCCTCCCAGTACCCCAGCTGGGCTCGCACCCCGTCCCCTCAGCCACCGTCTGCCGCTCAGCCTCCACGTTCGCATTCCCCTCTGTCCCCGACATATTCCCCTTACCCCACCTCCCCGAAACACAGACCTGTCTACCGGACCAAAGCCCTGGAGTTCCAGTTCATCCCCAGTCGGGAGTCCCGCAAGGCAGAGTCCCACATCCTCCAGCGGAGGCGAGCGCCCAGCCCCCTCATCTCCCCGTCAGAGAGGCCCAAACTGGGCCCACCGCGCCCCTCCTCCCTCCCTCTCCTCCCCACCACGCCCCTGTACAGCGCCATGTACGACCTCCGAGGCTCCATCACCCCTCCGTCGCCCGGGAACCCCCTGGGAGACCCCTACTTCTCACCCTCGCCTCCCCTGTTTGCCCCCTCGGGTGCCCCTCCTCCTCCGAACTCCACCTTGGTGGTTTCTCGCTCCCTCTCGCCAACTCACTTCCTGTCCGGGACGTCTTCCCCGCCCCTGCACCCGCTCCCTCCGCCCCCCTGCCTGAGTTACCCCCACCTCCCGCCCCCCTCGCCTACCAAGCCCTTTGCCTCTAAGCCGCTGCCCTATTGGACCAAGTATGACGTGGCCGACTGGCTGGGATACCTGAACCTGGGCGAGCACAGGGAGCGTTTCCTGGACAACGAGATCGATGGCACCCACCTACCCTCCCTCACCAAGGAAGACTACCTGGACCTGGGGGTTACGCGCGTGGGGCACCGCATGAATATCGAACGTGCCCTGAGGAGAGTGATGGACAGGTAGGCCTGGGGACACACTGCACCACTTTTTAGGCTGATTATAGCCACAATTTGGCCGTCGCAACTGATTTTCAAAATCGGACAGAGTCAGTACTAGTTTGGGCCAATCACACAGGGCAGTCAGCACAGATGGTCTGTGAGGATCCAGGAATCTCTTGACTCACAATCCAGACAGGACCACCCCGATTATTTGAAATGTGTTTGATTTTTATGACTCAAATCTTAACAGAAAGCAGGAATAACCAGTGCAATTTGAGCATGGCAGATAGCAAATTAAAGGTGCTGTGTAGCATTTTTAAACATCAATATATCATTGTCAAATTAATTGTGATACCTTGGTATAATGACCGTAAACAAATGAGACCATGGTCGAGACGAATGGTAGCTTCTATCCCGTGGTGTTGTTAGTGCTATGTTTCTCAAAATTAAAGGATAAGGCCGGTTTTTTAATGCATTTCTTACTGTCAACAAATCCTATGAAAATAACAAAATCAACAATGATTTTGTTTTGCCAGCAAATCTCGTCCATGTAGCCGGTGCCCAATGAAGCCATGTCCCAGCAGCCATAGAACTCCATTGTTTTAAAAAAACGATTAAAAACACGTCAGAGAGCCATGCCGTTGTTCTGGGCAACATATTTCATCATCACGATGCACCAGGCCAGCCGACTTTTTCCTCAAACAACTTAATAAGCCGGCTGTAAACACGTTTGCGATCTCAGGAAAGTAGTTCCGTAGCACCGAAAATAGTCCCCGGCATAATGAAGAATTTGTTCCCATTTGAATTTGATTTGGTAATAACTACAACAGCCTGACTTTTCGTGGTAACAGTTAGCGATTTTTAAAATTGAAACTATATCTTTGTGAGCTGTATTTCAAGGTTTTTAGCTTACAATTGGAGCCAATGACTTCCGGGTTGACAGCTAAAAACGATACGTGGGAAGTCAGAAAGTAAGCGGAGTAGAGCAAACGCATTGTTGATTTTGTTATTTTCATTGGATTTGTTGACAGTAAGCAATGCATTAAAAAACACCAGCCTTATCCTTTAAGACCACATCTCCCATAAACCCTGTTGCTTCCTTCCCCCCCAACCCCCCCCCCCCCCCCCGACGTCACTCCAAGTGCGTTTGTTTTCCATTTCTCTTTACTGAGGAGGATAAACATGTCGGATTTTTCCATCAGCCTTTCAGTCCTTCCACCTTCTGCCAGAAACTCTTTAGCTTTAGCTCAGTTGGTGCTGGAAGAACAGCACCCTCTTCCTGGGTTGTGCCATAAAGCAATAGAGCAGATTTTCTGTGAAATCTGACCAAATCTGCAATCATACTAATGTCTTAATGATTAATTGGTGTTACAAAGCAACACATAGACCTTTTAAATGTGGATAGATAAATGGAAAAAAAAAAACTGCAAATGTCAGTCATTAAGTGTGATGTCCAACTTTTTCACAGTCTGTTCAGTCATGTAGTGTCCCCAGCTTAAGAGACACTAGTTTTCTAACAAACAAATAACTTCTTCTGTCTTGCATAATCAGTTTGATGTTTTAAATGCACGAGCACCTCAGATCTCTGTCCGTTATCGTCTCACACAAATCACCAAATGTCAAACGCGACCTCTGTCTGTCCTTCTGTCCGCAGGCTGTCCAGCAGCCCGTTTCCCATCTCTGTTCTCTCACCTCGGAACGGACGGACTGAGAGGAGGAGGGACGATGGGAGTCGGAGCTGAGGTTGCAAATGGAGACGGAGAGGGAGAGAGAGAGAGAGAGAGAGAGAGAGAAAGAAGGAGGGGTTGGAGTCAATGAGGGAGGAAGACACAACTGCTGCTATCCACGGTGGATTCACACAACAAATGAGGGGGGACCAGATTTCACACGGAGGAAGGAGGAGTCGAGTCCCAAAGGGAGATGGAAACACAGGGATGGAAAAAGGGCTGACGATCCATTAAGACACCGGCTGGCGCTCCCCAGTTTGTCGCAGGCTGATTTACACAAATACACTCTCCACATGCATGCACAGCCACACACACACACACACACACACACACCGATCCACAAACAAGCAACACAAACACCCTCTCATCCACAGGCAAAAGTACACGAAGACGCAACGGCTGAGGCAGCAGATATTACGAAATACTAGTAAAGAATAGTGACGAAACTTAACCAAATACTTGAGAGGAACAATCAAAAGCCAATTCGCTTTTTTCTTTCTTTGTTTTTTTTTTTTTTTTTGGTTTCTAATCCGAGCAGTTTGTGTCGTCGGCGAGCTGGAGAAGAAAGAGGTGTCCCTTCATTGTGCAGCCATCTTGCCCCTCAGCAGGCTGGTCAAATCCGTTCAGGTCTAAATGAGTGGAACCACCCAAACCGTATTTAGAGTGCAATCAATGACAACCCCTCCCCCCCCCCCGCGTGGGTGGCTGTTAGTGTTAAAACGCCGTCTCTAGATCCGCCTGAGTGTTGTTTAAGATGAATTATGGAGACGAATTGGGGATGAATGAGGCTCTGTCTGTCTGAAAGGTGAATGTAGGACGACGCGGGGCGGCTTCCACGTCCCGAGAAGAGACGAAGGCACAGACGGAACCTCGCCGTCTTTAGTCAAACGGGGAAAAATCCTACCTTGCGACTGGTTTGGGCAAAGGAAAGCTCACTTGTATGCTTGGCTGTGATTGGTTGTCTTGTTTTTACCTCACCACTGGTAGGGCTCTGGCCTCACTGAAGGTCCTGTGATCAGGATCGTTATATTTCTCTATAGCTCTTTATCATCTTAAGTCTTATAATGACGTATATACAGACTGGTCACTGTATCACAAATTTGTAGCAAAAATAAGTGCCCAGACCAACAACATAAAAAAAAAAAAACATGAAACACACTGATATGCACACACAGGCACACGAGTTACTACCACACACGCGCTTGCATGCATACACACACACATAGACACACACACACACACATATACACGCACGCAAACACTTACCGGTGTTTGCGTTAGAATTTATGGGACACCTTATATATACACACACTTATATGTTTGGACCCAGGAGATGGACTGTGCTTTCAGTTGTTTCGACGGGATACGTGACAATGTGAAGAAAAAAAAATCTCCCCGAGGATTTCATTTAACCCGAGAGAGACTTCCTCAGCATCGAAGCAAACCGCTGTACAACCGCTCAGACGTCCCGTCCGAGGGAGAGAGAGAGAGAGAGACTGCGAAAGGAGAGGGGAGGGGGAAGAGGAAAAACTGCCATTTCTTGCTCTTTCCCCACCCAATCCCCCCTGCTCCTTCTCAAGCGTGGCCCTCTCTCGACGAACCCAGGAGGAATCAGCCACCCAGCCGACGGGATCAGAGAGAAACGCTTATATCGAGTTTTAATACTATGATTGTTCTTACAACAATTTTTAAACTTTAAATGGGAATACTGGAATACTGATATTGATATGAAGAGATTTATTGTTACTATTTATCATTACTATCATCGTCCTTACTGTTATTATTGCTTCCGATAAGAGTTCCCAGTCTCTGCCTTCGCCGGCTGAGACGGCGCTCTTGTGCAGTCAGTGTATTTTCTGACTGTGTAGTGAAGATAATCGTGTACCGACAGAGCAGTGGTTATATATATATATATATATATATATACACAGTATATATGGGTGTTTTTGAGTTGAAAGATGCATATTATTTCGAGCAATGTACGTTTACATTGCTTCTACGTAACGATAAGAAACACTGCAACTTAATGTGAAGCACATTTTCGAGTCACTTCATGTTCCTTTTTACTTCGTTCCCACTCTGATTTGACACTGGAGGAGAAAAAAGGTTTTTGTTTTTTTTTGTCAAACTGTGAAGATTTACTCCACATTTCACTTTGACCTGTACGGCCTCAAAATATATCCTCACTCTTTAAAAAAACAAAACAATGATGTTAGTTGCCACTTGACATTATACAGATGAAAATGTAGCAACTGTTACTCTGGGGATGCCCACCTGACGCACGCTGATGTGAAAATCACGCATCTCTTCGTTTTAACCCGTTCTTTTAAATGATTTCATCCAATAGCCACGCCCCCTTTTACTTGATCTTTTCACATACAGAAACTCCATTGGTTTTCTGTGTCCTGATTTGCAGATCTTGCTCTCATATCCTTATTATTCTCATTATTTTCTCATCAGCTTTCATGTTACATTGACATGCCATTAAAACAACCTCAGTCCTGCTCTTCTCACTGTTGCTGAGATCTAATATAAGGGCTCTTTCATGACCTCTCTACCTTGAACAACACTTCACCTCTCCTGCTACTTGTGAGTCCTGAAACACATGTCAGACGTGTGTTTTGCATCAGGGCAGCGGCGGGGGTTTGACTCTCCCGCCGGCCCTGCGATCCTCAGTCTATTTTTGCAAATAGATAATAGTTTTCATAGATCATTTTTGCTTACAATGCACATACACACGAGCTATAAATTCAGATGAGCAAAGGTCATTGAGGGGATTCGTGTCTGTAGTCGCACTATGCCGGTGGTCAAGGAGAGATCGTATTTTGAATGCAAGGGAAATAGCAATAAGGACGATGAAAATAATGGTCATCCTAATTATGGTTTAAGATGTAAAAAAAAAGTCTCAAAAGTTCTAAAGAATCTCTGTCTTCCAAATAATGTTTAACATGAAAAGGTACAATGTATTTGTTATTTAACTGTTCTGCTTTCTATACAGTTCGACCCATTCTCGACATCCATCCCCTTCCACCGCACCGACCTGACAGCGTCAAGAGCTCCACTCTGTTTTTTGCACTTCGTTTGCATCTTCCCGTTTGTATAAAGCACCTTCTGCAGTCGCTGAGATGTGCCAGTACGCTCACAGCTCATGGTTTATTACCAGCATATTATGCAATGACCCTATTCCCATTAGCAAAAAAACTGCAACTTTTCACATTTCCTGCTCACAGGTTTTGAAGTAAACTCCAGCCAAAACGGGATGTTTTTGAAGGGTGAACAAGCAGAATCTGGCTTCTTATCCAAACTCGATGCAAAGCCAGATTCTGCTTGTTTACATCAGGTCTCTCAAATATGCCAAATGTGGGAAAGGCGCATTTTTGCTAGTGTAAACAGGGCCCATTCATCACATTTACCCTTGGCTAAGCAAGGAATCACCAATACATCTGTTCTTGCTGCTACAATAATGCCGTCTTTCACTTGAGTAGATGTGGTGACAGAGACAAAGTTATTTTGCTGAAATCTTTTTGTTCCTTTCCTTGCATTAAGTAACTATGATAGAGAACGATGGCTCATTATGGCTGAAAAAGGCAAGATCCGAGGGAATCGGTCCGACTCTATAGAAAGCATCTCATTTCCTTTAAGAGATCTTTTAAAAAATGAAAATATGAACTGACGAAAGGTAACTTACAGAATATATATGTATATGTGATATACATATACGCACATTCATATAAACATATATGAATTTCAGATGTTTTAAGAGATGAATAATAAATTGTTAGAATTATAATAAAGATACAAAGTTCTAAGTTATCATGTGTTGCCTGGTTTGTTGAATGAAACAGTATCTGATTTTATTTTCATCTGGACACTCTTGGTTGTATTTTCACTACTCTATGAAACTAGACCCTGAAGACAGTCTGGAGCCAAATAGCTGTGGGCTTCACAGTTTCAATGTGCCAGTTCATACTTCTCTACGGTTTCAGCACTGCTCCATGTAGTTCAGATCTATTCCATGTGGTTGGTTTTATTCAACCAGAATTTCAGATTGATGAGCAAGAAGTCGGCTTGAACCAATATGTAATTTAGTAATGCATTTTCTTACTCCGCAATTTAATAACCCATGTTATAAAAAACAAACCCTTACATCTCTCCTCTTAGCTTTTATTGGATTCCTTTTCCTAGCACTCCTGACAAGATCATTTACAGAAATATAAGCACTAAGTTCCTCACCTTTGTAAATACAACACAAATGAATTAACCAAGCATTATGGCAAAACTACTTTATGACTAGTGGATTCTGTCCATTTGGTTTGTTATTTGCCAAAGACAAACATTTAGTTTGTAGGTGATTCTGTGATCTATATTCTGAGCCTGCTGCAGGATGAGGATGTAAATCATGACCCTGTTGATTTTGTGTCCTGTGTGACCCATCCGGTTTTAATTGTATTGGAAGACGAAGGACATGGTGATTGATTTTAGAAGGTCGCCTCCTGTTCCTAGTCAGTTATGAAAGACATGGAACTAATGAACAGCTACAGATGTTTGGCAAGTGTCGGACATTAAAAGTTGTTTACTTACACAAGACATTTCAGTGTGAGCACTGCCATTTTGAGTCTTATTGAATTAGTTTTAACCTTTTCTGTAGTCATCTGGTTCAGCAGCCTTAGCGTGAGATGAGAACAGTTTTAGCAGTCCTGTGAAAAAGCAGCTGGTAGAGTCATTGGGGTGAAAAGCAAACGTCATCCTTGGCTGCTCTGTCACCCTCTGCAGGAAGAGTTTGAGTTGTACTGTGACAAGCAAGAGCTTCAGGAATACATTCAGCCCAGTGGCCAGAAAGAGATATGGTGGAATCAAAATCTATTTAACTAGACATTAAGTTCTACAGTATTCCTTCTCTTGTGCTTATAGGATGATTTAGGGCTGCACGATTATGGCTAAAATGATAATCACGATTATTTTGCTCGATATTGTGATCACGATTATTTATCACAATTATTCATCCATTTTGTTTTATTGCACTTGAGCATTTTAAGTTAACCGAAATGCCTTCACATTCATAATGTATTTTATAAACTTATAAATAAAAAAACATTCAAATGTAAAAATCTTTGAACCTGTGATTCCGGTGCACCGGGTCCGTTGTTTTTTTTCCGGGACCATCACCTCTGTAGCCTTAGTTTTTGGGCATTTGTATTCTAAGACACTTATTTTGTAAGAAGTCTATTTGGGTGTTTGTGGGCTTTTATTTTGAAGTTTCCCATAAGGACCCACGGGAGAATTAGTGTAAATAAGGAAGTAGTACGTTTGCCAGTGCATCTCTGGTTGGACATCTCTGGTTGGAGATGGTTGAAGGAAATATTTTACCCCGTAACCCGTGCTTCCTTGTATACTACACTTGGATCCAAGCTAATGGAAGAGTTTATACGCGCTTTGAAAGGTCAGCGGCAAACTGGGTCAAAATTCAAGTAATTTGAGTTTTGATTACGTTGACTGATCGTTGCAGCCCTACACCAGAGCAAGCTAAACCCAGCGTGAATAATCGCCCCCGGCCACAATCAATTAATTGTGGAAGCCAATATCGACATTGCGATTAATATATGATTAATTGTGCAGCCCTAGCATGATTATAGAGCATTATATCATATCTGAGAGGCCTACAATGATATCAAGTTTATGCCAGTAGATGGAAAGGTACACAGTACACTTCCTCTTGTACTTACAGGATAAAGCCTGGCATACAATTGCCACTGTACGAGTACTAAGATTTGTTGTGTGTTCTAAGTTTTACAATGTCGTTAATGTTTTTAAACCTTACTGCATACCAAATTTCCCTCTTGGGACAATAAAAGATAAAGACTTAATGACTGAGCAGTTCCCAAGCATGAGCCATTGACATCTACAAAGACATGACAGACAGGACCTGCATGTAAACGTAATGAATCAAGAGTAATGTTGGAAGTAAGCCAGTCAAGCTACAAAACAGAAAATTCAGTGGAGACAAATTTTATTTTTGATAAAACAGGGCATATACACAGGTAAAGATGCACACTACAAATTGTTCAAGATGTAACTAAAATGTACAAGAGTATAACTCCTAGCAGCCATTTTTACCATGTGGTAAACCAGACGACATCTGCAGCAGGTCCAGCATCTGCAAAGAAGACAGAATAAAGGAAATTGAGTAACTCAACTTCATAATCATCCACACAAGGTTTAATCCCATTTGTGGCCGGTCCGTCTCCTCAGACTCTGCCTTGTCAGGGGCAGAGCAGCACTTTATCAACATTGCGTCTCTGAGCCCAGTGCTAAACATCACAAGAGAAACCATGGATCTGTCTGCTATTAAAAAGCTGCAATTATAGGTGATGTGGATATTTAGTACCAACCTGATGCAGGTTCAGTCTTGGAGAGGCTTCACTCGCTTCATGACCTGAGGAACAAGAGCATGCGTTACTGCATTGCCATGTGAGCATCGATTAGACAGTTTGCATGTTGTTTTCTCCTCAGGAACTCTGGCTTGTCAGGGCCAGAGATGCACTTTTGTCACCATATGACTCAGAGCCCAGTGCACGTCATCAGGGGAGAGGTGAACAGATGAGCTGGTAGCACATGGGCAGAAAACACCACTGTCTACCTGCAACAGCTGGTAATAACCAGGGACAGTGGAATATAAACCCACCTCATGATCCAAATTCTCAGTAAGCAGTATGATATAAGTTGCATGTAAATTCTGGAGGTAGATATATTTGTCATCAAACTGCATCATAGTTAGCTAGCGTGCTACCATGCAGGCTCGCCACATGTAGCTAGGCCCCGCTGTGTTACACATGCTAACTGCCAAGCTAGCTCAGTTGCTAATAAACACTCGCACAGTATAGGGCCATTGTAAAAATTAAGTTTAGTGGTATATTTTGGATTTTCAAGTGTTAATCAATGACGGCTCCAGATTCAGTTATGCCTAGCCCCCCTATACTTTAAAGAAGAGCGTCACGCCAAACCTCATTCAAAAATCTGGCAGTTGAATGTTGCCTTGCTTAACGGCAAACGATACATACCTCATAAAACATGACTTTAGACCTTTTTAGTCGTTAAGGTTATTTGGTCAATTCGGCATACAAGTAATCCACCAACCAGCCTTTCATTTCAGTAAAACCCCCAACTTTTAATGGTTCACGCTGCTCGCTCCCGCCCTGCGCGGTGCACCTTGGTGCAAGAACAGCGTTGAGAGAACCGACAGAACCACGAAACCAAGTCTGAATGTGGCCGTTTGGGATCGGGTGCATGCCAACTTGAAGAGTGAATCTTAATTCGTAAAAGATATTCTGTGAATAATATAACGTTTGCCGATAAGCAACACATCACAATGCAATTTCTGAATGAAATTTGGCGTCACACTCTCTCCATACAGAGAACTGGACCTGGATCATACCAACTGATTAGTAGATTAACTAGACAACCTCCACTACATTGCTGTTAATAGCAATCAATTGTCAAAATATCCTATAATTCTCTCATAAGCCAACATGTCACATTTAGCAAAGAAGAACAGAAGGAAGAACTCTTACCGACTCCACGTGAACATCAGGCGTGAACAGGACAGCTGCAAGAGCAAAATGGCTCATTTTATATGAGCCTCACTAAGGACCCCTACCATGTAGTGGCCTAAGATATGCCTTCTCAAAAAACCTTCATTGTGCTTCTCAAGTTTGCTCATTTAAAAAATTAAAAGTCTCTGTTGAGCAACAGTTAGAACTGTACTTGGGTAGATGTGTTTTTTTTATTTTTATCAACACTCCTTTTATAGTCTGTACTGTAATATGTACTTCATTTTACTAGTATTTACTGTAATAGTTTTACTGTACATTCTTTTCAGTATGATGTAATGGGCAGTTGTAGACTATACTATAATCATTATGATTTCTATTTGGGAGCAACAACGCACGTCTGTACATTTCAGTGAGACACTGTTTTCCTTTAGTAAGATTTAAGTAGCATTACCCTCACTCTGACATCAGTAAATTTTAACTGAAGTAAACATGCTTCTACTTCAGTAAAACAATTCAGAACTCTTTCCATCCCCTTTACTCCAGTAATTTCCAGAAGAAGAATAACAAGTAAAAAGCACTATAGGCCTAATACTCCTATAACATTCCTATAGGGACTTACAGTATAACTAGTGAATTTAAAGTGTATATAACCTTGTTAGTTAGTTAATTTTATAGTGCCCTTATTGTACTTTATGGTATTTTTTGGTATCACTATGGTATCACTTAAATATTCCTATAGGGCCTTATGGTTTTGACATGATATCTGCATACTATCCTTATAGAATTTAATATAGCCTAGGATTTAGTGCTGAAACGATTAGTCAATTAATCCAGTCGATCGACTGAAAATGAATCCATTATAATTTTGATAATCAATTCATCGTTTCAATCATTTATCAAGTAAAAAGACCAAGCATTGGCTGGTTACAGCTTCACAAACGCTAAGATTTGCTTTTCTCCATTTCATATCATTATAAAAATTAATACTTTTTTTTGGCTGCTGGTCAGAATAAGTAAGCAATTAAAGAATCACTTTAGGCTCTGGTAAGTTGTGATGGGAATTTGTCATTAATTTGGACATTTTATAGACTACATGATTAATCGATTAATCAAAAAAAGAATTGATAAATTAATCGATAATGAAAATAATCGTTATAGTAGCAGTAGTAGGATTATTCTGGTTGTTTTTCTTGAAGGCGTGTGGAGCGGCAGCGGGGTGGAGGGTGTAGCAGCTGTCTAGTTATTTACATGGCATGTCCTGGCAAGACAGAGCGCACAAGTATAGCATAGCATCAGGCCTTATGTCACGGACAGAGGGGTGTGTGTGTGTCTGCAGTTCTTCTTCAGAGGCTCCTGACTTCAAACAATCCCTGTCCTTAACATGCGCACGCACACACACACACACACACACACACACACACACACACACACACCGGATGTATCCTCCAGCTGTGGTGGCAGGCCGACCAAACTACCCGGGGGGAATGTTGTGGGGAGGAACGGGGGGTGTACAGACAAGCAGAGGGGGAGTGGAGTTTCCCTTATCTGGTCTGGTCTGAATACAGTGCTTCATACAGTGTCTGGGCGTCTTTATAAAATGGTACAACATTGTTAATGGGCTTATTAACACACACACACACACACACACACACACACACACACACAGAGGAAAATAAACGTGGGTGACTCAGACACGCACACAGACTAAAAACCACAACACGGCACACTTCATTAATACTATGCTGAAAAAGGGCGAGCCAGGGTGAAGGAGACAGAGAGAGAGAGGCAAGGACAGAGAGCGAGAGAGGGAGAGAGAGAGAGAGAGAGAGAGAGAGAGAGCTGGTTACTGACCAGTGGTGAAGTACAAAGAACGAGAAAATAAGTTTCCTGCAGCTGTTTTGGAGAGAGAGTGAGAGAGAGAGAGAGAGAGAGAGAGAGAGAGGGAGAGAGAGAGACCGGGAGGGAGGGTGTGAGGGAGGAGAAGGAGGGAGGAAAAAAAAAAAAAAAAAAAGCCAACTCATCTGACACAAACAGTGGGCCAAAGAAAGGGGAAGAGCAGCGGGAGCAGCGGCACTATACAGGACGAGTGGAAAATCAAAGTGGGAGAGGACTTGGACGAGCGTAGAGAAGACGAGCCAGGGAGGAAAAGAGAAAAGAGGCCCGGGAGTCAGCGCAAGGAGTGGGGGAGAGGGAGAAAGAAAGAAAGAAAGAGAGAGAGAGAAAAAAAAAGAAGTTTTAACCTGCCAAACAAAAGTGGGTGGCTGGAGAAGAAAAAGGGGGCTGAAGCAGTGAGGGCCCCGACACTGAGGAGAGAGAGAGAGGTAAGGAGCTGAAATTCACTGGAAAGCTTCACCTGCGTTTCATAAAGACCTGATGGACAGATAGAGCCTCTATTTCTGCTCTGTGCGTTCATTTGTTACTATATATTTCCTGTGTGTGTGTGTGTGTGTGTGTGTTGAGTTATGTGTGACAGATGAAACGGGGACAGGGGGAGGAGTGAGTATGTGTGTGTGCCAGAGTGGGTGCAGGCTATAGGGGTGAAAGAGTTGGTTTGGACATTGCAGACGGGACTGTTATAACTCAAATGAACTTCGGTTTAACTTTACATTTTAGTTAAGTTTATGCTTTCAAATCACTGGACCACCAGAGGGTTTTGGGGGGGACGCACTTTTTGTCTGACCTGCAAAGAGATTATAGCGTTTGAAAGACCTATGGTGGGATCAGATCTGTGCCAGTAGATGGTAAGTTACACAGTATACTCTCTGTTGTGCTTATAGGATAGTGATTGGTGTACAATTGCCACCGCATGATACATATTTTACCGGTTGCTTTCGACACTGGTAGCTCACTGAAAGTCAAGAAGCAGGGAATATGGGGACACACACAGCAATTAAACTCACAGTATCTGATTTTAGGGCAGGCGAGGGCTGAGAGAGCTGGTTGGAAGTTCCAGACAAGCTCTTATAGCTCAAATGAACTTCAGTTTTAGTTTGTTTTTCAAGGCTTCATAGTTTAGTTAGTTTATGAATCCAGGATACTGCAAACTCTGGGCCAATCCAAAACTACTGGACCGCCAGAGGACGTTTTAAACTGATTATAAAGGTTAGAAAATCACATTTGAAAGATATGGTGGAATAAAATCGATTTCACTAGACATTAAGTTCTACAGTATTCTTTCTCTTGTGCTTATAGGATAATGATTATAGAGTATAAAATCATATTTGAGATGGACAATGGAATTAAATCTATGCCAGTAGATGGAAAGGTATACAGTACTTTCTGTTGTACTTATAGGATAAAGCCTGGCATATAATTGCCACTGCAAATAGTTTGGTTGCAATGCTGCAAGCTCACTGAAAGTCAGTAATCTGGGGAATATGGGGACAAACCAGTTAAACTCATAGGAACGCCTCACATAGGGAGGGATGGCAGCTCTCCCCCCCCCGCCCCCATGTTTCTCTGAAAGCCCTGACACAGTCGTGCCCCGGGGAAAGCCAGCCAGCGAGGGGACAGGAAGCCGAGGTCAAGGGTTAAAAGGGAAGCGATTCATTATTTTTCTGACCTCCCGCCTATCTGGGGCTGTGTTATCTCCGAGACCGCTGCCGCAAGAGACCCGGCAGAGGCAGGCTGAGGACGATTCGGGCCGGGGCGAAGCGTCGCATTATGCTCTCAGTGGAGCATGTGATGCCCCGTGAATAGCGGGACGCAGAGGGAAATCATTGAATCTAATTGTGCGCCTGACAGAGCCGTGGGGAGAGAAGGCTGCAGGGAGGGAAAACAGGCCGAGGCAAAGACGAGAGCCTGGGATTATTAGGTTCAGTTTGGGCGGAGTGCAGGGAGCAGATACTGAGCATCTGACACACAGGAAGCAAAACTCTTATGTACTTTCTAGATTTTTCAATATTGAACCATAAAAGGTTCTTTAAAAAAAAAATGGCACCGCACAAGCATAAAGTAACATTCAAGTCCGATCCTCTCACCTCTCCCCTCTTCAAGAGTCCAGTATCAATTTAATATCTTAAAGAAAACAAAATATCCAGGACTTTTCAATGCAGTATCGTTTTCATGACAAAAACTTGGTAAGAGCATCATGAGTTTGATTTCTATAATCAGATTAAACTTCAATAAATTAAATCACTCCATCCAAATTCAGAAAACAGAATTTCAATTCAGCTTGTGGAACAAATCTCATAACATCATTAACATGAACACAAGATCCCAGAACCCAAGTCAAGTCAAGTCTCAAGTCTTCTCTTCATGCATCAAGTCGAGTCTCAAGCAATTAAAACTGTGACTCAGGTCTGACTCGAGTCCAAGTCATGTGACTCGAGTCCCCGCCTCTGTTATGTACAGTATAAGGGTTTGCTTCCATTCTCCGCATGTGAGCTCGTGTCTGTTGTTGATTTAAGAGCATGTGAATGTGCACATGCGTGTGTGCCTGTGTTTTGTTTTTTTTTACATGTAAGAAAAGGGAAGACAAGCCCACCAGCACGGAAAAAAAGAGTGAGAGCGATAGGATGTGGCGACCTTTACCCCCTGTTTATTTTGGGATAGCTCGAGTTTCAAAGCTGGGAATGCTGGGAGAGGGCATTCCATCCCTGCTGATGTACTCCCAGCCTCTGAGAGTCCATGCCTCTGCCTCCTTTTACTGTACGCAACTGTATCATGTCAAGCTTCCAACGTGAAATCCAATTCTGTAATGGGTCCACAGAAGATTTAATTTGAAACAGCAGTGAGGATCTGTACAGTTCACAGACAGATTTTATATCTGCTGCATCCCCACCTTGTTCCTAACAGCATGGCACAAATCAACTAGATGAGCGGTTCTCAAACATTTTCATGTCACAAACCCCCAAACAGACACATGTTAAGGCCACGGAGTAGGGGCCATATTGGAAGACTTTTGTCGTTGATCCGTTTTGTATTGAACTGTAATAGTGTCTGCACTGTACATGGGGAGATAACGATGATGAGAGTGAAAGCTTTGATTAAAAGAGTCATTCTTTCTGTGAGCACATTGCCATGTTGAGGGGAAGGAGGGAGCCACCAACATCATCTGACACTCGACTAGTCATACTTACACATTCTCTAATTGGGACAATTTCTATTGAATTAAAATATACTGAAATTTGGCCGGATCGCACCTGGACTCCATTTTGACAACTACTGAATTAGATAACACTTCTTTGTTCATAGCTACAGGCCCTAAAGCCTCTGTTGTGCCATTATAACACAACGGGGGGGGGGGGTGCTCTGATGGGCTTTTACATGTGAAAGCCCATTGAATACAGACATATCCCCTGGTGACACTGGTGGCCCTGACTTAGTAATGCGTGGGAACGAGATGGTTATGACGTGGTATGTTGTTTGTTGACCAAGTGGGATAATCTACCAGTAGTATGCAGCATCAGGGAGCGTGCAACATACAGGATGCATGCAAACATGCAGAGGTTTGTGTTGATTTCCTTTCATTTTCATCTTGGAATGAATCACAATGACATACTGGAGTCACTTATTTTGCATACTCACAGCACATGGGCTCAAAAGCAGACAGCATGCTGACTTGGGGCAAGTTACAGATTTCATCATCCACCAACTGGAAGGACTTTGGAGACTAAATGGCTGTAGGTGGATGTATGGAGCCCCTGATGCCACATGCTACAGTCAGACTATCCCAGCTGGTCAACAATGAACAACATAATGGGTTCACGAAATAACAATCTCGTTCTCAAGTCATTCTCAAACGTCATTCCCAAGTCTTGGCCACAACATAGGATCTTTTCCCCATGTGTTAATAAGTCGTGGCCATGCATGATGTTTTTAACATCCGTACAAACGTTACAGAGGTGACTGTGCAGATTTAAAGGCAGAGTGATACCAGAGTCTAATTCTAATCGTATGTCCTTTTCTCTCCCAGAGACAAGGATGTCGACGCTCCCATCAGAAAACGGCCCTGAGGATGCCAACAATCGCAGCTTCTGGATGGTAAGATTGTGTATGTGTGTGCGTGTGTGTGTGTATGTATGTGTGTGTGTGTGTGTGTGTGTGTGTGTGTGTGTGTGTACAGTCTCACAGTCTCTCTCTGTTTGCCTGTTTGTCTTCCATTGCTTTTCCCTTGGCCTCTCGGGTCTCGATGACCTTGCGGGGAAAACAGACAAAACAGTATTGTTGTTTAGGCTATATATCAGTGTAAACAAGGCCACCTTATTATTTTTAAATGTGAATTGCACCCATTATACATCGGTACTCCCTAGCTTGGCTGTAATTGAGGCACCCAGTGTTCAGTTCATTAGGTATTTGATTGTCTGTGTTCACTCTACAAAACAGACTGTACAGCAGGAGTCTCGTCTCTGGGGATCTAGGACAAGTTTTTCCCATTTTCACTGCCCTCCCCAACATCACAGCTCTGACAGAATTGCCTAACCTTGTCATGTATCCAGTCCTCTGCTGGATAGGGGAAAGTTTCTGTAGGTTTCTGTCTTTGTAAGGAGAAATAACGGTCAGCTCATAGGTCTCTCGGCATTAACGTTGCACTTAATTTCCCTGAACAAAGATAGTGGTCAAGACAAACTTGGTCCAGTCTGATAAAAGACCAAGACTGAAAGGGGTCGAGACCAAGTTCAGACCGAGATCAGACCAAGATCACAGTGTTTAAGTGGTAGGATATTGTGAATACCGGGTGATTGCATTCCAGTCATACTATTTCAGATGATGGATGAGAAAATATAAGAGAATATCTATCAACATCAAATGAATGGGTTAAAAAACCTGGAACTTGAGCGACACTGCAAGGAGATGCACTTATGTAATAAAACATGAACTTCCACAATGTTATATCCCTCACTGAGGCTTTGGGTTACGCAACTAACTTTCCATCTACTTTGTCTTGACTTTAATTAACAGAACACAAGCATTTGTTGTATTCAAACGTTAAAGCAGAAGGACAAATCAATAACCATTAAACAAAACTGAAAACTTGCATAAAATAGTTTGCAATTTTGGGGATAAGTCTGAGATTAGGAGAGTCGGCTTTGACTTTTGGTGAATGGTTTGTCTTAATATGCACTTTGTTGACAAGTCACAGTTATGTTTTCACCACCGTGTTTAAATTTTTTATTTTTATTTAAACTTGATTTAATCAGGTTAGATCAAACATCACATCAACATCAAAGAAAGAGCAATGCATAAAACCCAAATACAATCAAAGCCACATAAAAGAGAGAACAAAGTGAAGTCTTCTGTATAAGCACACCAAAAGAAGCTAGTCCAAAGAAAAACCAGCAAGTTTACGGGACCAATCCTATTTAAATCTTGATTAAACAAAACACAATCCTGTGTCAGACTCGGTGAGGAGCTGTAAACACTTCCGACATTCAGTATACTTTACTATCTAATTTGACTGAACTACCGCTTTAATACTGGCTTTGTCTCCGGTCGGCCTGATAGTGGCTGCCCCAGTTTCATCTCTCCCCCTGTAATTTTGGCAGGCTCCTGTTGTGTTGGATGTGTTTCCAGGCCAGTTCCTGTCTGTGTCATCCTGCTCACAGCCTGTCTGTGATTATACTGCAAACTTGGGCTGTTCTGTTTTGTATTTGCAAAGTCATCACCACTTCAAGATGCTTTCAATTATGGTGCATGCTGTATAGTATACTAGTGGGCTGTTCACACTAATGCATACATACTGTACATCCTGCCGCAAGGCTTTAAACAACAATACTGGCCTCTTCATTGGCTACCAATCAAAGATAGACTTGGTTTCAAAACTCCTCTGATCACCTACAAGGCATTGCATGGTCAGGCTCCAGCGTGAGTTGTTGTGTCCTCACTCAGGTCCTCTGCAGGTCCCAACCTTAGAACGAAATGTGATGGTGCCTTTGACTCTGGAACAGACTCCCTGTAAAGTTAGACTGGGCAAATCAGTCTCTTATTTGAAGAGATTTTTAAGATTAACTTTTTCTGCTGCTGCTGCTGCTGCAACTTCTACTACTACTACTACTTCTAGCCTACTACTTCTACTGCTGCTGCTGCTGCTGCTACTTCTACTACTACTACTACTTCTAGCCTACTACTTCTACTACTGCTGCTGCTGCTACTACTACTACTACTACTGCTACTACTACTTCTACTACTACTATACTGCTACTACTACTGCTGCTGCTGCTGCTACTACTTCTAGCCTACTACTTCTACTACTGCTGCTGCTACTACTACTACTAGTACTACTACTACTACTACTACTGCTACTACTACTTCTACTACTATACTTCTACTACTACTGCTGCTGCTGCTACTACTACTACTACTACTACTACTACTACTACTACTTCTAGCCTACTACTTCTACTACTGCTGCTGCTGCTACTACTACTACTACTACTTCTAGCCTACTACTTCTACTACTGCTGCTGCTACTACTACTTCTACTACTACTACTTCTAGCCTACTACTTCTACTGCTGCTGCTACTACTGCTGCTACTACTTCTACTACTATACTTCTACTACTACTACTGCTACTACTACTTCTACTACTATACTTCTACTACTGCTGCTGCTACTACTACTACTACTACTACTACTACTACTTCTAGCCTACTACTTCTCTACTACTTCTACTACTGCTGCTGCTACTACTACTACTACTACTACTACTACTACTACTGCTACTACTACTTCTACTACTATACTTCTACGACTACTACTTCTAGCCTACTACTTCTACTACTGCTGCTGCTGCTACTACTACTACTACTACTGCTACTACTACTTCTACTACTACTATACTGCTACTACTACTGCTGCTGCTGCTGCTACTACTTCTAGCCTACTACTTCTACTACTGCTGCTGCTACTACTACTACTAGTACTACTACTACTACTACTACTGCTACTACTACTTCTACTACTATACTTCTACTACTACTGCTGCTGCTGCTACTACTACTACTACTACTACTACTACTACTACTTCTAGCCTACTACTTCTACTACTGCTGCTGCTACTACTACTACTACTACTACTTCTAGCCTACTACTTCTACTACTGCTGCTGCTACTACTACTTCTACTACTACTACTTCTAGCCTACTACTTCTACTGCTGCTGCTACTACTGCTGCTACTACTTCTACTACTATACTTCTACTACTACTACTACTGCTACTACTACTTCTACTACTATACTTCTACTACTGCTGCTGCTACTACTACTACTACTACTACTACTACTACTACTGCTACTACTACTTCTACTACTATACTTCTACTACTACTACTTCTAGCCTACTACTACTACTACTGCTGCTGCTGCTGCTGCTACTACTACTACTACTACTACTACTACTACTACTGCTACTACTACTTCTACTACTATACTTCTACTACTACTACTTCTAGCCTACTACTTCTACTACAGCTGCTGCTACTACTACTACTACTACTTCTAGCCTACTACTACTACTACTACTACTACTACTACTTCTAGCCTACTACTTCTACTACTGCTGCTGCTGCTACTACTACTACTACTACTACTACTACTACTACTTCTAGCCTACTACTACTACTACTACTACTACTACTTCTAGCCTACTACTTCTACTGCTGCTGCTGCTGCTACTACTGCTGCTACTACTTCTACTATTACTACTACTATTACTTCTAGGCTACTACTACTACTGCTGCTGCTGCTACTACTACTACTGCTTCTACTACTATTACTACTACTACTATTACTTCTACTACTACTGCTGCTGCTATTACTACTACTACTTCTACTACTACTGCTACTGCTACCAATACTACTGCTACTACTACTGCTGCTGCTGCTACTATTACTGCTACTACTTCTACTACTACTACTACTACTACTACTACTACTAGTACTATTGCTATTACAACTGCTTCTACTGGTGCTGCCACAGAATTGTATATCACTTTTCTTTGCTTTAGAAAAGTGATATATAATTCTACATATATACAAAGTGCTTCACAATCAAAACAAACTGAATACACAGAAACAATGTTCCACAAAGAAAGAAGCGGACAGCAGCAAAACAAAGGCATTTGGGGGTGGGGGGGTGGGGGGGGGGGGGGGGGTTACATGTGGTTCCCAGGACTTGTTCTGTGCATTGCCTTGACAGAACAAGCTTTACTCATAGTCTGGACACGGTCAATTATATACATGAAATCAGTTTTTTCGACCGAGGACCGTAGCCATTTTTCTTTGATGCCGTGATTGGCTGCTTGGCTTTGCCTCTGCCTCAGAGATTGGCCAACTGGGTTTCTGCAGCGTTGCTGTTGGCCTCAGGGTGGATTCCTCAGCTGTTTCTGTTTAATTCTCAGACGAGTGAGGAGAGTCAGTGCAAACCACAACAGAGAAAGAAGGAGAGAGAGAGAGAGAGAGAGAGAGAGAGAGAGAGGGAGAGAGAGAGATAGAGAGAGAGAGATAGCAGGGCCACTGGTGTAAAG
>NC_136003.1:26651384-26661384 GCF_048128805.1 Centroberyx gerrardi
TTTGAATTTCCCTCAGATGTTACTAAAGTTCTTATCTATCTATCTATCTATCTATCTATCTATCTATCTATCTATCTATAAGACACGATGAGGCAAGATGAGATAAGATAATAGTAATAGGATATAGCATAGAAAAATATGATATAAATAAGAATACACCAAATGGGTGGCATTTAAACATAACCTCATCTGATGAATGAAAGTAGGAAAAAGAAAGAAAGAAATTAACTGTAATATTATGATGCAATTAAAAATAACAGCAGTAGAACATAATGAGACAAAGAACAAAATGCATGAAAAATATGTACAATACGATACAATATGTAGGAAATATACCAGCAATATGAAATATATGCAGCATGAAATGAGTAATTAGAAAAACATTGAGATATATGCCAGTAGATGCCAAATTATAGAATATGAAGACTACTTGTTTACTATAATATGGCCCAGATTTAGTAAAACTTTTGGTACAGAAGCCTTTGTAATGTTCAAAGTCAGCACTAACACTTGTGATAGGTGGGAGACTATTTTCTTGACCAATCAGGAGTCATGTCATTGGTTTTGCACGTGCTAAGAGTTTCTGCACCCATGAAAGTCCTTAGTAAATCAGGGGTACTACACTTGTTTCCGTTTGATTTCCTGGTTCACCTCCTCCCTGTCCTCCCTCAGGTCCTCTGTACGGCTCTCTGCTGAAGGCGTGGCAGTGCTTCCTGTCCTCCGCTGACCGCCTGGCCTCCTTACACGCCTCCATCTGCCGCTCCCTGGTGTCGGAGGACGGAGACCGGGTCCGGACCTGGCAGAAGGACACCTTCCACAAGAAGCTATTCGGAGGCTTCAAGGAGTCCCAGGACTTTGACACGGGCTTCGCACGCGCTCAGAAGCCCTGGGCCAAACGCCTTAAAAAGGTCAGAATGATTTCAACTCTCACTTAACTGTTGAAAAGCTGCTGTTTTGACTTAGAGATTTTGAACAGGGGAAATTATGGATATGACAGCCAATTAGCGCTATCAGAGTCATGCCCAAAACCTATAATTTCAATTAGGGACGTGTCCAATAACTGATCAGTAAATGATTGTGTGGAGGTGTGTTTGTTGTGGATGGGCAGACACAGGTGTTTGTCATAGTGGTGTGGAGATGAGAGGAAAGTGAAGGGGGGGCCCAGAGTCACCTCCTGTGCCGACGGCCCATAATTCCTAGCTGCGCCCCTGCTGGCAGCTGCTCTCACTCTTTAGATTGTGATTGGTCTGATCTGATGTGACAAGTTCATGTCCGACCTGTCTGGTATGATTCTAAAAGTAATATTTCGAGGGCTAGACATGTGACGTTTTGAAGTTACAGTACATTAATTTGCACTAAAAATAGATTGTTATCCTTATGACAGATAAACAGATCCTTAGAAAATAATACTGTGAAATAAGAGGGTTGCAGAGAATAGTGCCATATGTATTTATTGCTATATTTGTGTTGCTTTTCTTTTCTCTAGCAAAGTCGATGGAGACAAATGCTATTTTATCAATTACCTGTTGAGTTTTTTTACTTTTACATACAGTATTTATACCTGTTGACTACAATTCAAAAAACACTAATTAAAGTAAAATCAATCATTAAAAGAGTTAGGACTGTCACTTTTTCACTGTGGATCAATTTTTCACTCCCGCCTTTGTCCTACAGCCAAAAAAAGCATCTTACTTTGAAGCTACTTAAGGAGAAATTTAAGGAGACGATGTGGGTTCAAGGGTTTAATTTAATGTCCCAGAGAAGAAGAGTTTCTCCTCCTAACTTACCGGTGGACAGTGAAGGTGACTGTGTGGTGTGTGTGTGGTCTCCAGCTGGATAAAGCCATGAGGGCGTACCATAAGGTGAGCCGGAAGGAGCAGCTGGCCCGGGAGCGAGAGGCGCACGCTCAGGGAAACCCGGACGTCGCCATCGAGAAGCAGAGGAAGATCCAGGAGGAGAGAGAGCTGGCCCAGCAGGAGGCGGAGAAGGTGAGCAACAGACGCTTCACCTTCCTCTCTCTACTGTGGATCCGTCTCTGTCCATCCGTTCATTCGTCCGTCCATCCGTCACATGCAACGAATCAGACAACACTCATCAGATTTTGACAAAACTTACACTGATTGGCCCAAGGGGGGCGCTATCATTTCAGGTCAAATCCAAATTTATCCAAATCCATATTTATTACTGATTGGTCCGGTAAGGGACTGGATTATTCCTGGGGGGACGACATGCTGCCCTGTTTTATTTTTATTTTATACCTTTATACTTTTCTTTTATGTGACAGTGTTGTATGTTGTTGGTCTGCAACTTTATGTTTGTTATGATGCTGCTTTCATGGCCAAGTCTGCTTTGAAAAGGAGATTCTTAATCTTAATAGGACTAACCTGGTTAAATTATTTTTTGTAATTTCTTTAGTAAACATAAAGTGTGTGTGTGTGTGTGTGTGTGTGTGTGAATGTGCACATGTATCAAGGCTATTATACTTTACATTTTTTATTTCTGTTTTAATTTCAATTACATGCCTCCCAATTCTAATTCAGTTTTAGTTTTTTAGAGTTTTAGAGTATTCAAGTTTTGTAGTTTTAGTTTTTCCACATAATCCAATTTTTGTTTTTGTTTTGTATTTAGCGCCAGTTTAGGGAGAAAATTGTCCTGTGTGCTTTATGTTTAGGAAAGTACATGATTTGTGTTGTTTTGTGTGACTTCACTCTACATGAGGTGAATTCAAATAAGTTGAGAGTACATGGAGAGTAAATTACCGCTCCCTCCACACTGGGAACCGGATCAAAACAAAAACTATGAATAATACATGAGCATTTATATTTTATTTTAGTTATTTTTGGAACCAGGCAATATCTTTGGTTTAGCTTTAGTTAATTCAACTTCATTTAATTAATCGTTTTACTTTTATATCAGTTTTGTTTCACATTAAGCTGTCGTGCTAATTTCAGACTGTATGTACATGTGTGTGTGTGTGTGTGTGTGTGTGGTGTGTGTGTGTGTGTGTACATGTGTGTGTCCAGGTGCGTTCCCGCTATGAGAAGGTGCTGGAGGAGGTGAGCCGCTACGCTCCTCGCTACATGGAGGAGATGGAGTCCATCTTCGACCAATCCCAGGAGGAGGAGCGCAAGAGGATCAGCTTCCTCAAACAGGCCTTCCTGTCCATCCACAGACACCTGGACGTCACCAACAACGACAGGTACACCGCAGTGTGTGTGTGTGTGTGTGTGTGTGTGTGTGTGTGTGTGTGTAGGTGTGAACAAGAAAAGAAGGCCAGAAAGAGACTGTTAGTTTGTTAGGAGTAGGGTTCAACCAATATGGGTTTTTGAAGGATTGAAGCTGCAAATGTAACAATTTTCATGCCAAAAAAAACCCAAATTATAAGTATAAATTCAAATATACTATACAACTACTGGAATCTGATCAAAATGTCACATTGGATTCAATTCATGTTAAGGGTTTCCCATAGACAACCATGATTGATAGGTATTGATTCATTCTACAATTAATAGGTACTCAAACAAGCTGCATCATATCCATCATATTGGAGATGGATGATACTGACCGGCCAATGTCCAGTTTTTAATGGAAGGATAATCATCAATCAATCAATCCTAGTTTGGAGTACCTTGTGCATTTATCATCCCTTTAGTATTGTTCTCACTTAAGATGAAAAGATCCTACAATACAAGATATGTCACAGATTTCTGAAATTAATTATGTTGTCAGAAGGATGGAAGATCTGTGAGTCGAGCTGTTTTCTATTCCAGCTTTCCCCAGCTGGTGTTTAGCTGCCTAATTGGAGCTAACTACGGCAAAATCAATAATTTGACTTAATTTAGCCCCAATTAAAACACATTCCACAAAATATTAGAAGATCATGGTTTCTCAGTGACTTTCCCATTTGTCTCTAATAATGGAAATAATGGCCAAGGCAGCAACTTAATTACTTTATTAAATGTGCAGGGGCCACAGGGAGAGGTGGAGTATATGAGATAAATTATATACTCTATTGATCTGTTTCGTTTTTTTTGGTAACACTTTACTTAAAATGCATTGGGATGCATTCCAAGCTGATTTAAAGCCCATTAGAAGCATAGATACACTTTTATTACAATATAATTATCAGACAAACATCAGAAAATTACATTCAATTTAATATCATGTCATTAACTATACAGTTGGCCCATAAACCATTTATCCCCCTGTTTGTTTTTTTTGCATTGTGTTGTATTGTATCATGCTCTGATTATAATTATTATCATGCATTCACAATGTGCTTATGATGCCTTATAAATCCTTATGAGCACCACTTCAAGTAAACTGCCACTATTTTTATTTTTGTTTTGAACTGAATGTCCTGGTATTTTAGTGGAGAAAAAGAAAAAGAAATGTATTGATGAAAAGATTTAAACCAACAGAAAAAATGATAAAAACAAAGAAATCTGAAGGAGTTCTTGTAGTGACTCTTTGGATTCTCTCTTTCCCACTCAGGCTGTCCTTTTGAATATGACACTGAGTGTTGATTGGTGAAGCGTTGCAGTAATCTAATTACTTTTCCTAATAATAAAGAGTTTGAGGGATTTCTATTTTAATTTCAGTAATAATATTACACTTACCAGTCCAAAAGAACTTTTGTTCTCATCCCCTCTAAATATCAGACTGAAGTTGAATCAGCCATAAAATATAAAATCAAGACAACTTCATTTATTTCTACAGCCCTTCATCACACAGCAGGTCTCACAGGACTTTACAGAGAATGAGCCTATCTAGATCGAACTGATCAACAATCAATCACACAACAATATGATGTAATGCATTATGCAACAAAATAAAACACAAAGAAGCAAAAGAAAGCACAAGACATAAAATGGCAGAAAAGTTGACTTGAGATGTGTGTTGATCTCATTCTGTGGCTCCCTCAGTGTGAAGGCGGTGTACAACGAGCTCCACAACACACTGATGGCCATCGACGAGCAGGACGACCTCCGCTGGTGGAAGAACACCCACGGGCCCGGGATGCCCACCGACTGGCCGCACTTCCAGGTCCCTCTCTCTCTCTCTCTCTCTCTCTCTCTCTCTCTCTCTCTCTCTCTCTCTCTCTGTATCTGTCTATGTCTCTTTCTGTTTGTTCCGATTAATTCAAGTTTATTCAATTCAGATTTGCTTTATTAAAAGATTATTAAATAACGTTTTTGGGAGACACACGGGTGATTTTGGTGTTTCTGTTTTCGTCACTGAACATGAGGTGACCAACAGAGTCTCCCAAAAAACCTTCAACATGACAGCAATGAGATAATATTATAAACACTGGCAGACGAACAGTTAGTATTTGAACAAACAAATAAATAGCTGTTATCAGCCTATCATACACATCATACTCTCTCTCTCTCTACTCTCTCTCTCTCTCTCTCTCTTACTCTCTCTCTCTCCCCTGTCTCTCTCTGTTTCTTTTTGTTTGTTTTTGTTTTATTTCTATAGCCCTTCATCACAAGCATGTCTCAAAGGACATTACAGAGAAAGTGCCTAGATATAGTACCTAGATCTAACAATTCAATTCAATTCACTAGGCACTAGGCTTTCTTGGCATGAAAGTAAAGAACAATATTGTCAAAGCATCAAGATAAAAGAGCCCTCTCCCTCTCTCCCTCTCGCGCTCTCTCTCTCTATACATTTTTCCCAGTCTCACACACACACACACACACACACACACACACACACACACACACACACACACACACACGATTGTGGTTCCACACAGTCTTTTACTGAAGCCAATAAAACTTAATGAGGCCTCTGTGATAGAACTGATCTGGCTATAATCACAGTATATGTCCCATATCCAGGTGTGTGTTGGGTATTCTAGTGGACCTTTGTGGTCAATTTAAGGGTCTAAATTCAAAATCTTAGTGCTCAGTGTTTTTTCCCATTGTTGTTTTAGGAGTGGACGCCCGAAAAGAAAAACAAAAAAGGGAAGAAAGTAGTGGAAAAGAAAGGAACGATAGACAGGAGGTGAGTAAAGACAGTATATATCTGTACACTGATGCTGTGAGGCTGATAGTGTGGGACTGATCATACACCCATCTCTCTCTCTCTCTCTCTTTCTCTCTCTCTCTCTTGTCTTTTTGTCTTCCTGTCTCTCTCTCTCCAGTGTGATGATTGGAGGAGTGAGAGTGAAGGCTCTGTATGACTATGTGGGTCAGGAGACAGATGAGCTGTCCTTTAAAGCAGGTAAACACTCTTACACACCTACAACACTTACAGAACTGTACAGCTGTGCCTGTACTCTGTCTATGCATGGTTGTGCAAAAGCATTGATTATAGATTGATTGAGTGTATTTTATTTTATGAAGTTATTGTAATTCGGCATACTCTTGTCTCAATTTTATCCTCATTACGCTCTCAGTGCCGGTATTAAAGTACTAAGTATTAAGTACAGAACTTAAAAATACCTCATGTGATGACATGCTTTTTCTGTTGTGAAAGCCCAGTTTTAATTAAACTCTAAACTTTAATCAATCTTTGATTGTTATTGATGTCTGTAGATCTACTATTAATGCTCCTATGATTATTATTATTGCATTAGTATAATTATTATTATTCAAAATAGTAGTAGGAGTAGTAGTAGTAACAGTAGTAGTAGTTGTAGTAGCAGTAGTAGTACTGATGCTGTAACATACTTTTCAGTAATATATGTCGACTTAATACACTCTAGTGGTCTAATTGTCTGTTGCATTTTGTTTAACACCACCCCATTTGCTCTATTCTTATTTATATCTTATTCGCAATTGATGACGTCAATTTAAGACTCAATTTCCCAACGAGGATCATTAAGGTTTAATCTAATCTAATCTAATCTAACCTAATCTAATCTAATCTAATCTAATTAATTAGCATTAGTGTTATCACTATTAGTATAATCAGTGCTCTGTCCTGTGAGTCATCATCCTGTTTCTCTGTCCCTCTTCGCCCGGCAGGTGAGGAGTTCTTGAAGATCGAGGATGAGGATGATCAAGGCTGGTGTCGGGGGATGAAGGACGGGGGGAGGGAGGGTCTGTACCCGGCCAACTACGTGGAGGTGGTCTAGTCACCGCGAGTCGACTGAACATGAGAGATCCTGTCTTGTTGGGGAGAGCTGCGTCACACGCTGCGGTGTGTCCAGATCCTTAATGACAGCTCCACTGTGGAAGTGACAACCTGGTTTAGCGTCTAAGTGTCGGAACACAGAGCCAGCGCTGTAATGCCAGCACCAAGTAGCTCTTAGCCAAAGATATTATCTGTGATGAGATGGACAGTTTGGCATACAGAGATTTAAGAAAAAAAAACAACTAGCCAGGTTGTGTAATCTTTTGAAATATTTTGACAAATGTTTTAATATATACAGTATGCATAGACCACTTGTATTGAAGCCATATGATGAACAATGCTTTATGTAAAATACAAAACAGATATGATAATATGCTGGACTCTAAAGGTACACTATATAACTAACCACTTGGTGCTGATAATACATTTACAAGCCTGCTATTTTCAGTGAGCTTTTTTTTTTTTTCAGCGCACCTCAACACATTGATATTAAAATGCACACAAAGCCTCACAAAGCATACGGATATGAAGAAAGTGTCGCTTTTTACTGTGATTACAATTCATCAGTAGCAGCATTATAAGTGGAGTCAGCTAGATAGATAGATAGGTAGATAGATAGATAGATAGGTAGATAGCTATTTGACTTGTACTTCTCTCCTGTCAGTGTGGTTTAAGACGAGTTAATATACTGGGGAACAAATAGTTTTCCTGTCCATTTAAGTGTCTTGTCTGTAATATCTAATCATCTGTCGCTACACGGCGCCTGCCATAGAGAGCAGCTTTGCCAAAGTAAGGGACCGGCTGCCAGAAATCCCTGGGTTTGCCCCGCCCTCGCCCGGTCCTCTGCCTTCTTCAATATGTGTGTAAGCGCTGTGTGTCTTTATGTGTCGTGTAAGAGCTACGCATCTGCCTTCAGAGCCTTCGCAACCTGCCTTTCTTCATTTTGAAATAAAACCTGAAACTTGTTACACAATCAAAAATGGATTATTGAATTTGGGATGCAAGGAATGAAGGTGTATCTGTATCTTTATGTGTGTGCGTGCGTGTGTGTGTGTGTGTGTGTGTGTGTGTGTGTGTGTGTGTGCGTGTGCATGTGCGTGCGTGTGAATCACCATGCCATCATCTTCCGGCCTAAGATGTTAGAACTGCGCCCTGGAGAACGCCCGTGGATGGTATTACATCTGTGGAGCTGTCAGCTGTCACACACACACACACACACGCACACACATACACACACACACACACCGAGTCATTTCTAAAGCCCTGTGTCCGTGTCAAGAGCGCCGTGTTCAGGTCAATTGCTGCTCTTTATCTCGATGATGCCACCGCAGAGTCAGATGCAGCCTGACATCAACACATGGGCGTCAGCCAAGCACACACACATTCACATCAATGTTCATGTTTCAGCCAGCCAGCAGAGAGAAATGGGTTAGACAGAGTGCGATGAAGCTCGGCACGGTGTATCGTTACACTCTAATACACACACACACACACACACGCGCGCGCGCACAGTTTCGCTGGAAATGCGAGCAGACAGGGGGACGCAGGAATGTCTGTTTCCACAGCAGTAATGGAGATAATGATGTCACCCTGGAAGGAATTTCTTTCACCTGATGACAGTTTTCTTGCTTACAGCAGATCCAGACTGATCTGTAATCACAGAGGAAGTCTCAGCTGAGCCTGAACACCCTCCGCTGTGGTTCCTTTTCCTGTGCTATATAGAGGTATCTGCCAAAATAAAGAAAACCCAATAAATAAATGATAGGGATGGGATGATACACTTATCTCACAATACGATTCGATATGCGATATGGGGTTCATGATTCGATACAACCACGGTATGATGTAATAAATAAAAGTTCAATGACAACAAAGTCTGACTGTGCAGAATTAGGTTTATTTTTGAGCTACAAGTCTTTAAAAATGTCATTACAAAGTGCAAATAATATAATTTGGATGGAGAGCTTGGGAAATTGTGATGTCAAGCCGTCTCATTTGTGATTACTACAACAGAATAAAATGTAGCTAATGTTGCGATTCATTTTTTTTGCCCTACAATACGTATTGTCATGTTTTTGTATTGCAATATATTGAATTTCGATATATTGTCCCATCCCTAAATGAGGGATACAAAGTATATTAAAAACAGATGCTTCCACAATTAAAGGAATACACCAAGTTTTGGGAAGATTGGCCTGTTGGTCAGTTTACCTGTTGAGAACATTGACACCAAAATCATCCATGTGTCCTCGGTAGATCATTCACTCCGGTGCTCCATGCTTCACTTCAGCATACACTATGTTGAGAGATTGATTGATTGATTGATTGGCTTATTGGGAATAAAAAGGTACAAACAACAGTACAACCCAGAAGATAACGTGTAAAAGTATAGGAATACTTGTTTCCAACATGGGCCTCAATGGTATACAAATATCAGAACAAAACAATACACAAAAAACACACTACATGACAGCGAAAAAACATAGATGCACAGATAGTGGGCGACTATAAGGGACGAACAGGCAGTTTCATCCAGAACATTTCGTCGGGAAGTTCACCAGTGACTAAACCCCTTCTGACATCTAAAAATGCAGTTTTGCGAGTGAAGTGGTGCAAAGACCACAGGCAGTGGTCGACTAACAAGTGGGAAAAAAAGTCACATTGTCATGAGTCATCATTCATCTTGTTCTCAACGAGCGGACGAGTACATTTACGGAGGCTGACAAAACAAGTGCGCTGCCTGAGCGCCTGTCTGCCTCAGTGAAGGGTTCTGGCAGCTCTGTTGTGGTGTAGGTTGCATTCTGGCTTGGCTTACATCCACTGAAGCCCTTAGAGAACAAGGTTATCACTAATAAATACAACACCATGCTGAGTGATCACATTGATCCTATGGTGAAGCAGTTGGAGTCTTCTA